>NC_084985.1:6314390-6339390 GCF_963691925.1 Scomber scombrus
GAAGATAATGAAACAGTGAAGCAATATGGCAATAGTATATTCTATTGTTCAACAATCATGCAGAGAAACTTGTATTGTGGAGTTCAAAGCACCAACCTTCTGCCCACACACACACACACACACAGTGCTCCGTGCTGCTCGATAACTACCTCCTCTCACACCCAGGATCTTCACCTTGCGGTGCCCAGGGGGGGGTTGTGGTGTCTGGCCCACTGCAAACTGGGCCTGAGCAAAGGGGCCTGTGCCTGGATTAATTGGCTTTGTGTGTGTGTGTGTGTGTGTGTGTGTGTGTGTGTGTGTGTGTGTGTGTGTGTGTGTGTGTGTGTGTGTGTGTGTGTGTGTGTGTGTGCGTGTGTGTGCGTGTGTGAGAGGGAGGGAGGGAGGGAGGATTTTTTTTGCAAGTGTGTGTAAGTGACTGTCTTTATGAGAATGAAATGCTCAGACAGTGGCATTTATCCATTTCTGTACGTATATATAAAGATATGAGCATGTGTGTACAGTATGTGTGTTTTTAAAAAATGTGCATATATGTCTGAAAGTGTGTGTGTGTGTGTGTGTGTGTGAGCAGGACTGAAATATGTGTAGTTTTATGCGTCTATAGGAGCGTGCAAGTATTTTAACGTTATGAGGAGACAGAAAATTGATGCAAGCCATAAATTATGCCTATTTGACTTTGTGTGTCTGTGTGTGCGTACCTTGTGTGAAAGCATGCAGACAGGTAGATGATTCAATAATTGCACGTTGAGGTCAGTTATGGATCTTTCCAGCATGTGTGGTTTATCTGGAAACCGCAAGTAGCTCATAGCTGCCCATTGTGTGAGTGGTTTTAACCTTCCACCACTATTGATTAGCCAGCATTGACTACTCTACCGCCACCCCAATTGTGCGTGTGTGTGTGTGTTTATGTATGTCTGTGGACTGTTGATATGTGTACAAAAGAATTTGCAGTTGTAAAATGAGTGTAGGTAGACCGGTGTGTGTGAAAATGTGAAAGTGTGTGTGTGGTGATATGAACTATTGCTATGGATGTGTAGGAATGCAACATGGTGAGAAATGATGTGCATGTGAGGACACCTGCCTCTGTGTGTGTGCGTGCGTGTGTATGGATCAGATTTTAAAAGGGGCAGCGTTGTCGGTGAGTCCCGGTGCTAACGTGATTGCGAATGACAAAGCGTCCAGGCGGGTTTGTTAGCTCCATAATGGGGAATCAATAGACACAACACAGATGTCAATACAACATGCTTTATTGCGTTAAGCCGCCTCACCCCCACCCTGGGCTCTGAACACACACATATACACACACGCACTCTCTATCTGAGGATGTATCTGCTCTGTAGTCGCTGTCTGAAACACATGCATGCTCTCTTCTCACACTTACTGTACATAAACATACACACACACACACACACACACTGGTGCAGCTTTAAAAGCAGATAGTACTTGTCGCAGCTTTCACACTTTCTCTCGACACACTTATGATGTATCGCACTACCACACCTTCACATATTTCCACATTGTACTGTATATTCTTTAAGGTCACTGTGAAAGGGTTCAGTGCCACCATGCTTTTAGAAAATGTTTGTGTTAAACTGCAAACATTACCGACAGATCAGATCAGATCCAACAGGTGGTTTGTGAGATTTTTTTTCTTTTAAATAAAAAAACACTTTTGTATCCTTCACATTTCTCAGAGTTCACTTGTCAAAGAGATGTCGTGATCAGAGCTGTGACATCTTTTCTTTACCCGCAGACTATATCCTGAGAAAGGCCTTAATGCAAAGTTAACACTGCGTTACTCAGAGTTTGCTACTGTGACATCCTTGAATTTCCTTTATGGTTGGGTTTATGTAGTATGTTACTGCTCGTGTTAAAAAGATCTTATATTTCATTTGTTTCAGATGTTTTAAAAGTCAAAAGTAGAGCATTATTTGTCAAGATAAGTGATTCAAATCAAATACAGATACCATTTTGCACAGCTGCTGCCAATATAGTTCATAATGAGCTGCAAAACAACCATATATTAACCTTAAAAATATCATAAATGTGTAAAAAAAAAAAAAGAAGTTAATGTTTTGCAACTTTCACACACATACATGTCCACTACATCACACACATGCACAAACCTGTGTATGCAACAGCAAACACACACACATACACACACACACACGGACACCTTTTGTCTTTGTTCCACATAGATAATAAAAGTCATTTCACACCATGGACACTACCTGCTGTGCAGATATGAAATAACCCCCCCCCCCCCACCCCCTCCACAACCAAATATGGTCACCTGAACTCTGCTTCCCCTATGCCGCTGTCCGTATGTCAGTCCATCCAAGCAGCTCAAACTATCATTGTTACCGTGGAAACATTCATAGGCCATTAGACACACATATAGAAGGAAAGGAATCTAGTAAACACTGTCCTCTTCCACACATAAACACAAACACACACACACACACACACACTCATGCACCTGCCATTGGACAGTCATCTTTAGTCTTGCGCTCTTGATGGTCACAGAGACCATTAAGGGCTAAATTGGCTGTACTCAGGCTATATTTGACTGCCCAGTGTGTCTCGCTCTCTTTGGGTATGTAATCACCAATCATATGTAAGTGTGTGTGTGTGTGTGTTAGTGTGTGTTCGTTGCCATTTGTGAGTACTTTTCTGGCATGTCTTTGTGTGTAAACATGAGTACCAGTGTACTTATTGAGTACTTATTTCTGATGTGTGTGTGTAAAAAAAAATTGGTGTTTCCCTTGATAGTTCGGCTCAGTACTTGTGTGTGTATATACAAGCCAATGTCCATTTTACAACCCCGCTAAATAATGAATCCTGGGCGCAGCAGGGGGCCTTTTTGGTTTAACACCAATGCACACCCCTAATCGAATGCACTCACCGTGTGCTGCCTCTTTGTCCGACAAGGTGTCCGTCGATAGGCTTTCTCCTCGGTGCACATAAACGTCATAAAGAACCCCGTGCCTATTCATTCGTCTCATAGCTCACATTCCTTCTCTTCACGCTCCTCTCATCCCTCCTTTCACTCCCTCCCATCACTCTTAATGCCCTGCCTTGGCCCGGCGAGCCACCGGGTGTGTTCTGCCAGAAGAAGTGAAGCCGGGAAAGAAAAGAGAACATGACGGCAAGAGCGAGAGAGAGAAAGCCTAAAGGCCGTCCAGCTGATTAGCGGCTGGTCCGAGGTCAGGGCTGCTGCTCACCCTCTAATTAAGCAGAATAATTAGGTTTCACACTGTACATGAATCAGTGATGTGTGTGTGTGTGTGTGAGTGTGTGTCAGTGTTTAAGAGGATGAAAATATGAAAGTGAAGTCTTTATTTTCTGTAGCTTTTCATTCCCTTCACCTGTTTTTGCAAGTGCTCATGATGTAAAAGGGACTCCATTATAGCTAATTCAAAGGTTATTCGTCCTTTAGTTTGCCGTCGGAATACTTGAACATTTTCAAAAAACCAAGAGCAGAGTGAAGACATCACCACTTACACACTTGAATTTCGAGTTAAATCGGTTTCTCGACCCCCGCATACCATCTGGATTAAGAATCAAGACTTTAACTCCTTAGTTTCACAGTTATAGCTTTAAAAAATGATAATCTTCTTATGCTCCTAATCCTAGATCACCACCAGTATGTCATCTGTATGTCTTTGGCCCAAGACCTAACTGTCTGCCAACTTCCACAGAAATCTGTTGGGGGGAGGGTTTTTTTTTTGAGAAACCTGCAGCAAGGAAGATGAACCAATTGACTGACTAATGAGAAAAAGTGAGCTGAGAGAGTTCATTAGGAAATAAAAGGCAGGCTGGCATTGAAGCACAATCTCATCCGAGCTAAATTTGTTAAGATGTAGACGAGTAATAGTTATTTTTCTTTCATTTTTAACCATATTTCATTATAAATGTTCCAAGTATTTTAACCATTATTAGGATATGTTGGGTTGTTTATATAACCCTTAAAGAGGCAGGAGTGGAAAATGACATGTGAAAATGATTCTTTTACTTTGATGTTACTAGTTATGTCATTTGCACCTCAGTAAACATTTCCACAAATAATTTAAAAAATATTTTGGATTTAATGAGTTGTATCTCCACCAGGATACATTGCTCCTATTAAGGCATAAAACATATATGTATGTATCTCCTGGTTCACGTTGCCTGTTTAAGTATTAAGATAACATAATCATCAATGCAATTATTCTGCTAACATCATGGGTTATACTGCAGTGGTGTGTGTGTGCATGTATGTGTGATTTCCAGCAGGTGTATGTGTGCTTGCCTTTGCAGAGGATGTCCATCACTGCTGGTGTGTGTAATACAGAAGTGTGCTGGTCTTTTGTGCCAACCTGAAGGCAGTGATCTTGTTCCCCCTGCTTGCATGAATAGAGAGAGCAGGGCTTAGGAGAGGCTCCTGTCCTCCTTTACAGGTCTCTGACATAATGAAGCCAGTGTGTGATCTCACGCAAAACCTTTCTGCGGAAGTGTGAATAAGCTTCGTCTTGATGAAAGCTTCTGCCCGTCTCAAAGCTTGTAAGACTTTTTTTCTTTATTTTTTTCTTTATGGAGATTAAAATGACAAGGCCACGGATAAGCAGAACGGTGTATGTGTGTGTGTGTTTACGGATGTGTGTTTTCCTGTATCTGCGCCGCGCCGGGTTGTGTTTGCTCGAGTGCACTTTTTTTCTTCTCTCTGAGTGTTTGCATGTTTATGTGCGCCACTGTAATGTAATCTCGCCGTTTGCAGCGCCGCAGGGACGTTTTATGCTCACCGGCATAGTTTGTATCAAATAAACCACACACAGAGAGATGACACATGTCCTTTGTGCTTCCCTTTTACATATCTGCAAAGTGTGTGTGTGTGTGTGTGTGTGTGTGTGTGTGTGTGTGTGTGTGTGTGTGTGTGTGTGTGTGTGTGTGTGCCTAAGCAATATGTATCCTTGCAGCCAACAATGCATTTCTTCCCGCCGCTGATACATTTAGCTAATAAAGTCAGATGACAAAAGTGGGGTTAGTTAGATTGGATTCCACCTCTTTTGTCTCCGCTCTCCACCCTTGCGTCCCCTTGGCTGGTGGTCAGCGCTGTTTTTGGGGGTAAGAAGGGAGATTTAGACCCCCCAATTTAATTTAGCGGACAGGAGTTATGGTAATGAACGTGGGGGGGGGGAGACGGGGGGCACGTGTGTGAGAGGGGAGGATGGATGAGGAGGAGAGGTAGGGGTCCCCATTTACTTCAGGAACACCACGTCCTTCCTCTCCTTCCTCCCCTCGACCCCTCCTTCCCTTCAGCCTGTCTTATTGAGGGACCAGAAGTGACTGTGAAGGGTTTTTAGTGAAAAAACGTAATATCATGCAGGATAGGAAAGGGGAAGGGGGGGTAGAAGGGGGTGGGGGGGCTGTATGTATGCACAGAGACAGAAGTAAAGTGACAACAATAGAAGATGGAGAGAGAGAGAGGAGGGGTGAGGGGTTGGATAGGCGCTGGGTCCGGCCCTTTTTAATAAATCTGAGTGCTCTGGTTAGTGCTTCAATCTGATGTACTCAACTAACCCCCTACCCACATTACACACACACAAACACACACACACACACATATGCTCTCTCAAATACATACATGCACTTACTCTGTGACTCATTCTCACCCACATATGCTGTCGCCAGACTACTAGCTCAAGGGGTTTTAGAAGGTGTTTTTGTCAGACTGTACAGCTGATGCTGCTCCTAATTGTACCGTCCACCAGATCTGCACATAAAAATATGAAAAGAATAAGAGCTAGGCTTTAATATTTGTTGTTTTATTATTCATTTAGATTGACCTTTTCTTGACCATGTTCTACAGTTGCGTCTGTATGTGCTGCATCTAACAGACGTAATGAATCCAGTTTAAACGTTTTTCGAATGGCTTGTGAGTTAAAGCAAAAAGTCCATGCTAACACACTAGAAAGCTGCAGGCTATATCTCCTGCATTTCTGGGTCCATTTTGTTGCTTGAAGGTGTAATTTTCTTATTCGTCATTGATAACAGGGCAAATACAGATGGCTCGATGTCACGTTGAAGCACATGCAGCAGCTACAGTGAAGTCTTAATAGCGGCAAATCTTTCACCTGTCTGAAGCAACAACCTTAAACATCAGGTTTCAGTCTCAAGGTGCTTCAGAATAAAAAAAAGCAAGCGCCTCTTTTGTAGACCCACCATTTTGTGCCAATGTTTAACAGTACTGTGGTGGAGTAAAGCTCTCAGTAGTGTGTTGTCAAAAGTGGTGTTTGCATAAAGGGTGCAAGTCTATGTGGACAGGAAGCACTCTCACACCTCTGCTGTCGCTGTCATGAGCGTTATTGCTGTTTCTGCTGACATGTAAAAAAAACACAAAACAACAACTGACGATTCAAAGCCAACAAGTTCAGGGCTCATTCTCCGGAGGCTGTCACAAAAAGCACTCAGAGAAACGTAGGAAGAAAAATCTAAACTTAAGTAGCGACATGTTGAAGCTCGCTGAGGAGAAGTGTGTTTGTTTGTTTGTTTGTTTATTCAGCCATTACTCTTCCTGGAGTCCCTGTAAGTATTTTTTAACAGCTTCAAACACAACTGTACACATCTGTAACATTCATACTCACAATAAGACTCAACACAACCACTGAAACCCACAATAACTGAACACCAAAGTGTGTGCAATGTGTGATATTAGTTAAAGGATCTATGATAGCACACACTCTGATACCACCTTCACACATACATCTTTAACCTTACACGGAGGAAAAATGAGGAACGAATATATTGTTGGTTAGGAAGGTTACCTAGCAACCAAAAGGTTACTGGTTCAATGCAGCCGGCTGACATTATACTGATACTTGAAGCTGCTAAAGTGGAAACCTAAGCTACATGACGCTCTTTATGGCTGCTGCTTAAGTCCTTGGACGTATGTAGAAATGTGTCGAGGAGCAGGAAGCGCACGGGTAATGTATAGGACTAAAAGGTGCACCTGAAATATAATGCAGTTTTAAAAAAAAAAGTGGTGATTAAAGTTTTATAGTGTTGAAAAGGATGCTTCACATTCACAGTCAGCCGCTCTGCATGATTTAAAGCAGCTTAGTGGGACTGTGAAGTTGCGTGGCCCCCTCCTCTTCCTCAGACACACAGAGGCCAGACGTACTCACAGGCAGTTTTGAACACATAATCGTCTTCACACTCCGTGGCTCCAATCTCTCCTACATACAGTACACACACATTTACTACATCAGATAAAGAAGGGGGAAAGACATTTTTTCTTTACCCTTTTTTCTCTCTTCCCAGCTCTCCTCCTTATCGCTGCCCCCCCTCCTCTTTTCTTTTTATCCTCTTTTATTATCCTCTGCTTTTTTTCCTTTAGCAGAGGAGTGCTCAGTCCAGAAATGAAATTAATCTGTTGTACTACCCCCTCCTCCTCCCCTCTCTCCTTCCTCCTCCTCCCTCCTCCTCCCTCCTCCTCCACTTCTGCCTCCCTCTTTTTTCCCGTCCTCCTGCATCTCAATCTCATTCTCTCTTTGCTCTGTGGGGAGGATTGGACTCGTCACTTTAACCTCTTCATATTGGATATGAATCTGTTAGCCTGCCTGCCCCTCTCTCTAACACTCCCCACCTCAATCCACATACTGTAGTTCACACACACACATGCTGGCAAGTGCATGTACACAAATACACGCAAACACACGCACTTGTCACATTTATTTACACACATGCATGCACACACACACACAGACACACACAAACTGCACATACACTGTACTCTCACACACTCCATTCCACACAGGTATCTAAACAAATCTTCCGACAAATCCCAATCCTCACGCACGCACACACACATGTTGACATCTCTGACAAACCGTCCTCCGGCGGGTTTCTCCCGGTGCTTCAATCAAAGCCATTGATATGAATCTGGGCTGTTTTCTCCATACTGGCAGGAGCGGCAGCAAATAGCAGCTGTACTTTTTAGCAACTACACATCTTTCATCGGGGGCCCTTTGCATTGAAAATAGCTGTTTGCAAACACCACCCCCCCCTCCCCCTTTTTTTTCTTTTTTTTTTTATTCCTGCCACTTCTACATAGACATGGGCAACAGTAGCGGATTTTAGCTTCGGCCTTGGCTGAACCACACTGTCTTATTAGTGGGGATATCGAATGAATGAGAGAGGCTTCATACTTCATATGAAAAAGGGAGGCAGGGAGGAGAGGGAGGGGAGGGATTCAGAAATGGGGAGGGGGGGGTGAGGGAGAGAAATGTGTGGAGTGAGCGAGGTTCTCCTTAATGGTTCCCCCCAGGGGTTTTAGCGGCCGTGCGAGCTGGTGCAGCCATATACAGTCATAGCAGCGAAATGGGACAGGTGAAGATCCTCTCCCTCCTCCTCCTCCTCTCTAAAGAGTGGTATGAATATGGTAAATCCGCTGTCCGCTTGGCGGCATGATTCTCTCCCGGAAAATGGCCCTGTGTCTGCGTCCCTCGGGGGTATAAGCTAAGGAGATTCTGCATTTAGGCCCAGCACTCACTCCCTTTCTGCTCTCTGGGGGATTGAAAGGGCCCAGGCCTGCCCCAATCCTCCTATCTATCTCACCAACACAGCAGCAGCACCAGCAGTGATAGCACACAACACAGCACCACAGCTTAAACATCGTGGCTGGAGCTACACAGCTATCGCTATCTGGATGCATGGCTTTTACACACACACACACACACACACACACACACACACACACACACACACACACACACACACACACCCAGAGCCTCAATCCATGTCAGTGTCTCGCTGACTGAGTGAGGTACATTTAGCTAGTGTTTGCCTGAGGCAGTGAGGGATCACCGATGACCATCGTCATGTACTGTATCACACACACACACACACTAACACACTAACAGTGTTGTTTTCTGCTACCAGCTCTGCAGCTCTAGTCTTGTCGGGGTCAGAGAACATGGATGGATGGCAGCTCACTCAGACAGTCTGTCAGTCATCCAGTACAGGAGAAGACAAAGCATTCAGTTTATTTGCACCTCGTTGGCCTCAGTAGTAGAACTCAGCAGTGCTGCAATCACACAGCACAATATGTTTCATTCAGTTCCTCAGTATCAACAATATGACAGGCTTACATGTATGAATGTTAGTTATTTCACATCTTATTTATTATAAACCAGATGTGGATAATATGATTACTGAGGGATAAATAACGAGTGAATATTATGACCAATAGATGAAGACAGTCACTGATAGCGCTGCTTGATTAAACCAAAAATCATAACCATGATTATTGTGGTCTGTATTGAGATCACTATTATTTAACATGATTACTCACTGACTTTGGAAATCATGCATTTATTGAGCTTTTTAAAAAAAACATCTTTTCAACAGTGGATTTCCTTGAACTTTCAATATAAATCAACTAAAAATCAAATGAAATTTTAAACCAAAGAGATAAATATAAATAAATAGACTAAATTATATAATATAAAAGTAGTAGATAATTAAATAGTATCAATTATGTTGAAGTGCACTTCCACAACCTACTGAAAACTGCTAAATGTATATTCAATATGTTAAAATAAATGAGATCAAACTAATTGAGATTATTGTAGTGATTAAGACACATGTTGTGAGAAGAGTGATCAAAGCTAAAATGATCACTTTAAGAAACAAGAGGTTAGACAGAAATCATTGACTTGTATCATCCTGCAGTGTGTTTACATGACGTTAGTCTCCAGGTTACAGTCGGTTTGCTCCAGAAAGCTGATTTCTTAGCTGTCATTTGAAGGAGAAAAAACCTGCTTTCTATAATCTGAGTGCAGGATTAGAGAAACCTGATTTCCACAGGTAGATTTAACTCCCTGGAGAACACCGATTTCTCTGCCATGTATCCACATAACCAGGTTTATAATCAGCTTTTTATAAGTAAGCATGTGCACAGTAACAGACTGCAGACAGAGGAAGCTCTACGCTGAGCGGCTGGATGAAAGGAGGAGATCATTACGGGGAGTGAAGCATCCTTCTATCTGAAATAACAGCATTCAAAGTCCCACTTAAAACTAAATCTAAGTAGCCTGTAGATGTCTTAATAAGTGAGTTTGTTAAATTCAGACACATTGGCGGTGTGGTTGTGTGTCTCTCACTGCGCTGTCCGGCTGCTCTGACACACGATGCACAGAATTTATAACACACGACAAAAAAAAGAGCGTTTTATCTCGATTATCTTGTTGTCATAATCGCTAAAATCGTAATTGAAAATACCATTTTGATTAATCGGGCGTCTCTATTCACTGACACAGTATTTCATAAAAGTTCATAACATGATGTCTCTTCACTGTAACGCAGCTTTTAAGAAAATATAACACGTTGAGCTGTATATTAATTACAGTAACCCTCAGTCACAGAAGATATAAAGTCATTACATCATCATATCTCCATTAAATTGATATATATCCCCTCTTTTCTACTCTAGTAGGTGATTTCTTTCAGAATACAGCCTTTGTATAAATCTTAATCACCCAGGCTTGTAAAATTAAACATTTATTAAGGGTCGGGGTGTGGAGTGATAGAAATTGGGTGTCTTCTATCCAAGGACACATGACCCGTGGAAGGAATCAATCCTCTGACCTCTCAGATGAGGGACAGCTTCTCCAATCAGCCGATAGAGACTCTGCTGGGAGTAATGACACAAACTAAAAAGCTACAGATTATAGAAAAGTCTGTTTTTTTTAACCACATGTAACATTCACACGCATCATATTTGAAAAGTGAATTAGATTACACTTGAAACAGACGCTGTATTTCAACTGTAATCCATTCAACAGCTTGTGTAATCGAGTGTTTATCATAACAACCGACACAATCGTTTTGAATGTCGTCGGTGTGAGGTGTGAAGTGCTCTCCTCGCAGCACTTAGAACAAATATTATCATTTGAATTTAGACTTGATAAAATATTGATGTAGATTTTCCTCAGTGTGTGTTCATTCATGTGAGTTGAGGCACGAGTGTGTGCATGTGTCGGTGGGTGTTTTCAGATGACATGGACTTAAGTGTGTGTGGGCGTCTGTTTGTCCGAGTTTGCATGTTTGTGTGTGTGTGTGTGTGTGTGTGTGTGTGTGTGTGTGTGTGTGTGTGTGTGTGTGTGTGTGTGTGTGTGTGTGTGTGTGTGTCCCAGTGAGTGTTTTTGTCCTTCAGCTGTGGCACATGTGAGCCTAAGTGGGTTTGCCTAGTGCATCTGCCTGTGTGTCCTTGCATATGTGTGTTTATGTGTGTGTTCATTTCCCAGCCCCCCCCCCTCCCTTTTCACTCCCTCCTTCCTCTTTGGGGTGTAGGAGGAGGAAAGGGGCGGCAGGGGTCCGAGCGCCCAGCGCCCTGTGTCATCCCGACCCCCCCCCCCCCTCATCTCCTTTGTCTGCTCGTCAGTTAGGGAGCGGTCTGCGCGGGACCCTGGGATGCCGAGGGGGTTGACCTTTACCCTTAACCCCCTAACCCCACCCCTCCCCTCGCAGTTGCGGCGGCGATTCATATGCAAGCGACCCGTCACCAGCCTATTCTTCTCTTTCATCTGTCCACGCCTGGCCAGGCTGTTGTGTCACGTCTCAAGTTCAAGTCCCGGGACAGGGCAGGCCGTCCGGGGCCGGGGCCAGGTCACAACAGACCAGGCTGGAAGGCAGGCAGCAGGGACTGGGGAGGGGGGGGGGCGGAGTAGAGGAGGGAGAGGGAGGGGAACCAATGTTTGGCTGCTCATTTTTTATAGGGGGTCAGCGCTGGGTCTGTGTTTTGGGGATAGGCTGGGGGTCATACACAGGGGTCAGCTTCACTCTGACATTCTGACTATAACGTGTCTGTTGTTATTGGTGATTTAATCTGCTGTTAAGCCTGAAAATCTTATTAGCCACAGAACAAGTGAAACATGTAACATTTGGTAATTAAAAGTGTTCATTCGGGTAGATTAAATTGATTTAAAGTATTTAAAATAAAATGAAAAATATATATAAATAAACAAGGTAATAAACTCACCCAAATGTCAGATATAAATCTTTTTCTTTCAACTAATAATTTAAAGATTTTAATATTTTGCATCATATTCAATGATGTTATTTTTACTTTTTGATACTCTGGCACTCACTTCACACAGATGATAGTGTGTATTTTGTAACACAGCATTTACATTTTGAGGCTAACCTGCCAATGCATGTGTTTCTGTGTAGGTTTTATATACATATGTGTGTCTATCTGTAGTTATAATGCACATATATTTCTTTTTTTTTAGACTTTAGTCACCAATTACAGACATCTTTTTTTACTTTTAATGGTTGATGTTTGCCAGATTTGGCTTTTTAACCATTAATATCTTGAATCATTTCCTTTTTTTCTTTTTTTTTTGTTGTCAAGAGGCTCTATTGTAAGCCTTCAGCGAGGGGCCTGATGTGGGGGGCTGCTGGTGCTGCTGCTGTTTTGGTCTCAGGGTCAGGGTCAAGGTGGGTGGGGCCCGGGGTCGGCTAGCCAGACGGACGCACAGACGGTGGACTTGACATTGAGTGGATGAGTGGATTAACAGGATCGGGAGGCTCCTTGTGTTTAAGTGTATTGTCAGTGAGGAAGGCATGAAAGTGATGATTTTGGCGTGTTAGGGTTGTATTAGTTTCTGTTGGTCAAAGGATTTAAGTGTGTGTGTGTGTGTGTGTGTGTGTGTGTGTGTGTGTGTGTGTGTGTGTGTGTGTGTGTGTGTGTGTGTGTGTGTGTGTGTGTGTGTGTGTGTGTGTGTGTGTGTGTGTTTGGTAATAGAAATATCCAATAATTATGTCTTATGACTTACTTTTTCTTTACAGTGCATGAGGTGAAGACATTTTATGAGTTTGGAGCACAAAGTTAATGGCTTCCTGACTGAAAATACTGAATTTTCTTTCATGAGCAGACTAATTTTTTATTGGAAGGTAGACACATGATATACTCTTTAACAAATGAAGTGTATAGTAAGAAAGCACACACACACACATACACACTCACACACAGACATAAACATCTACACTGTCCTTCAATTTGTATGTGTGGCATCGAATTAATGGAATAAATGAACCATCTACTGACAATAACTATGCTTTCATTTAACTGAAAAATACCTCCATTGTCCCAGCGCAGCACTGCTGGCCTGCAGAGGACACTCAAAGATGAATAAGCACCCACTCGGTGCAAAATAATTAAAGAAAATCCTTGCACTATACACCTCACATTCCACACATTATCCTCAGAAAACATATAAATATCTCAGGTTATTTTTCCTTCTTCTTTTTTGTTTTGTGTCTTTTTTTTCACGGTAAAGAATAAAGTAACATTCCTTGAGGAGATGCAGAGCCTCACAAAGTCCAAGGATACGTTAAGTGGGAATCCAATTTTTTCAGGCATCTGACATTTAACCCTCTGCTTATGTTTGTGGCATTCTTGCTGATAATGGGCTGAGGTGTGTTTTGAATGCATCCCAATTGACAGTTGATTGAGCTGGCCTGAAGGTTATCCAGCAAATGGAGAGTGACTTCTGCCCTCCAAGAGCCAGCAGGTAATGGTTATACTGAGATGTATGTAGTCGGTGCATTGACTACACCATTGTCTGCTTGTTTTTGTGTCGCTTCACACAGATGATAGTGTGTAGTTTGGTTCACAGCATTTACATTTTGAGAGTAACACACTGTGCATGTGTTTCTGTGTAGATTTTGTGTGCATATGTGTGTCAATTTGTAGGTATAATGCATATATATGTCTCTTTTTTTAGACTTCAGTCACAGAGATCTTTAACTTCGATGGTTGCCATGCCTAAAACTGCAGGTAATCTGTATTTGAAGGAGAGTTTAATTCTAGGAAAAGCCTTTAAAACATCATTCAGACCACAATGAGACACACAAACTGAGACTAATCAGAGCTGGATGGAAAATTGGATTACATCAGAGCTCGATTAACGAATTACTCGTTCAGTTATTGTGTTGTCTGTGTTGTGAATCTTTTGTATGTGGACTCCACTGTCACTGTGCACATATGAATCCGCGTGTGTGTGTGCATGTGCATTTTTCTCTCTGGCCTCCGACCTTCATGATTTGAAAGGAGAATAATCTTGTAGCTCTTGATGGGGTTATTACATCTTAAAGTAAAACACACACACACACACACACACACACACACACACACACACACACACACACACACACAACTCACTGTAGCATGAAAATTGTAATAGCGCATTTTTTGATTTACCTCTCTGAAACACACACTGTATGCATAATAACACTAAAACAAGACATCCAGCACATGTAATAAATCACAATGTTTGCAGAAAAATGACAACCAGAAACCCAGCAGGTCATATATTTTACACCGGCTTGGTAAATATTGAACTGGGGCAACATTTTATTGTGGAAAAAGGATGTTCCTGTAAAGTGTTTTGGTCATATCTTCATCTGTGTCGTGTCCTTTCTCCTACACTACACTGCATAGTATCTGATCGCTGGCCTGATTACAGGTTATAGTAATTTTGAAACCACTTACAGGATTTTCCCGTTGCAAACATGCAGTCAGCTGGCCGTTTAAACTGATTGATGCATAGAAGGCAGAGAGGATTCATTATTTGTATTTGGAAAAATTGCACTGCTGCCCAGAGAAATCCACCTAAGCCAGTAATTTTAGCATTTCTCTTTGCACTTGCTTGAACTGAAAGGCTTGTTATTTATATACTAATTGCGTCACACGAACCATTAAAGTTAAAACCTGATATCACAATTTCAGAATATAGGGAAAAAACCTCACAGAGAATCTTTTGTTCATTCTTGAGCATTCGGATTTTGGGGGTTTTTTTGACGATGATATGCAGTCAGCGCTGACAGGAGCATGCAACCTGTCATTGATGGCAATTGCCACTTTCTTTTTCTTCTGTTCCTGAGTGGTGAAATCACTATGTTTCAACACGTGAAAGCGCTGTCAGGTTTTCTCTCTTCAGTACTGTGTTTTTATCTTCATATTGAAAAAAATTACATGCTGTATACATCATGTCTAAAAATGAAAAAAAAAAAAACTTCTTAGTTGAAACCTGATTCTATGATTTCATGATTCACGCAGATTCACGCAGATGTTGAAGACAGACAAATGTAGGGGGGTGTTTTGTAGTTTTTTTGTTAATAGTATCTTCTTAGTTCATTCAAGCAATAGCTAGTATCAAATGTAGTGGTCACCAGTGGCTGTTCTCAGGCCTAATAACCATCTGAAATACAGGGAAAATCCAATAGATCTTTGCTGAAGCTGTGGTGGAAGGTAAGACAGCGTGAAACAGCTCGCTGGTGTTACAGCCAGGATTCATGTCAGAGATTTAAAAAAATATTTAAAAACACTTTCTCTAAAGTGCTTCAACAAACTCTGTCTGTTATGGGTTTTTTTTTCTTTTTTAATGAGCTAATCTTTTAATGAAACAAGAGAAAGATTTATTTTTTTTATTTCATCTTCAAATATTGGCATTCTTTCCAAATCCCATCACACACTTCTTCTCTTCCTCTTTCACACACACACACACACACACACACAGATAAGTTAACAAGGTTGCTGCTGTATAAGCTTGGAAATAGCAGATGACCCAACCACACACACAGACACACGCACACACACACACACACACACACACACACACACACACACACACACACATACATACATATCACTGCATCCTCCACACCTGCCTCCCTACTCTTTCTTCCCCCTATCCTTCCCTCAGGAAAAAAAATGAGAGAATAAGGGGATAGTGGCGGGTGGGTTTGGTAAAAGGACACAGAGAGAGAGAGAGAGAGAGAGAGAGAGAGAGAGAGAGAGAGAGAATTGGTCAAAGAGTAAAGAAAAGTGAGAGACAGAGGAAGGGATGGACAGACAGAGAGGTGTATCAGAAAAAAAGAGAGAGAGAGGTGGCTTTGAGAATAAAAGGAGAGGAGGCAAAGATGAGTACTAAGAGAGTGGTAGAGATAGAGAGAGAGAGAGAGGGGGTGGGAGAGATAGAGAGAGAGGGCGGGCGACAGACAGACAGACAGACAGTGAGGCATTAAAATTCATGGCCTTTTTTATTTTCCGTGCTGAAAATCAATACTGTCTACTATGGATGAGGTGAGATGTGGACAACAGCGGTTGCCGGCCAAAGCAGGGGGGAGGGAGGAAAGGAAGGAGGGAGGGAGGGAAGAAAGAGAGAGAGAGAGACAGAGAGAGAGAGAGAGAAGGAGTTTGGGGGGGGTGGTGGTGGGTGGGAGGGGGTCGTCAATATTACCAGTGACACAGCCACTGCAGGCCAAGGTAGAGTCGGAGAGGGAGAGAGGAGGGAGCCACGAGGGGGATGGGTAGTGTAGCACGTGTGTGTGTGTGTGTGTGTGTGTGTGTGTGATGGAGCGGGGGGTAGGGTAAGGTTCATTAAGTCTGACCAGCAGAGCTTTTGGCCAACATAGCGGCAGCAGGCCTTTTGTCCGAGGGTCCGGGCACAAACACACACACACACACACACAGATGGATGGACTGATGGATATTACCCCTTTTTTTCCATTATAATTTACAACCCCCTCAGAAGCTCCATCATTTAGGCGATGGTGTGTTTGACTAATGTCTGGCAGATGTTCTAACGCTACACGCCAACTATTGTCGCAGGGGCTGGGGTCAGTTCGCTTCTAATTCAGGAAATGGAGATTCTTCTGCGCTCAAAAACTATAAATCTCCCGGCCATGAAAAGAGTCATCCCTTCTAGGCTCTGCGGTTATTACATTAGTTTCATTTTACACTTTAAATGCATGCAGGGCCACCAAGCCTGCACTGTGTATGTCAACTCTCTGAACAATGTGCTGGACGGGCATTTCGTCTTTTAATCAAGTTATGGAAATACAGACCGCTTAGCTGGATTTGAACTTGAGGGAAATAATTTAGAGCCTTCAAGTTATTATTATTTTCTTCATCGAATTATATTTTATTATGGTTTGTTGTATCCTTGATTATGTTTGTGGAGCAGCTGCGGTACAGACGAGTCTATAAACCCAGGGAAGATGATCCTCAAGGGCATTATTGTTTTTATACAGTGCTTACTGAAGTGTGCGTACTGTTCATCTTGTCAGCCCAGTAAACAAGACAGTGGAGTCTTGTATATCGGATGGGAATAATCAGAATAGTTGTAACATCCTTTTGACTAGATGGTGTAAATTGGTTGGCTGCTGGTAGAGGAGTGTAGCACTTAGATGAAAATGTCGGCATATTTTAACCTTATTCTCATAATTGTGATCATTCTTATCGTGCTCTCTCTACCTCCAGTGTAAAAAATCAGGACACATTTCTTTTATGTATTTCAGGGCGGTTAGCACATTAAAATGGAATATAATCCTGTATATACTTTAAAGGTTCAATTTGTAAGAATTGGCCGCCTGATCCAGACAAATAGGGAGCAGCACATGTTTTTTTTGTCTTGTAAAACAAAGTGGTGTTACAAGACAGTACAGGCCTGTCAGGGCTGGAGCTTGTTGGTTAGCATGCTACTAGCATAACTTCAGTAGATATCTCTGCAACACGATACATGTAGGTCTTTGGCATTATGTCCAAAACTGTTATTTCTTCACATTCTGTTGATCATTTGAGTTAATTTTGGGATGTTTGGTCCCATTTTTACACATTGAAACTTAAAAGAAGAACTGACACAGATACAGTAGAGTTTGAAATTAATGAAGTATAGTTTTTAAGTTTATTTGGAAAGGGCTTCGATATTCAGTGAAGTCACATTTCCTGAATCCTTGCAGTGGAGGTGTTGAGTGAAACATAATTAAAATGCACAATTATGAAAAAAGACCAAAGTAAAAGAAAAAAATACAGGAATTTCGCTTTAATGTGTGTTTTAGGTGTCGAAGTTCAATTACACACAATCAAGTATAAGACTTCAATGATATTATGGCGACATTATTGTAAATAAAATCATATTAAACCGTTTTAAAACAGCTAGTACCAACTCTGTCATATTTTTGTGCTGTTCTCACTCTGGTTTTGTGGCCTTCCCGTCACCGTCTTGACAGTGCCACAAAGGTTTCTGGAACATCCTCCAAGAAACTCTCAGTTAAGTTGACGCTACAGTCATTGTGTCTCCATGAAGGACTTCAGTTTTGTCATGAACAAATCTTTCGAAATGCTTTCACTTAATTTATTGTTAAAGTAGATCTTTTTCCTCTTGTGAAAGCTTTCGAACACAATCGATAGGTAAGCATAATGAAAATTGAACATTATAAAGATCCTCCATGTTCTAGCTATAGCATTTGTTTCCAGTCAGTGTGGATATACACAGTGTTTCTGGCAGTGTAGTATGGAGCATGTCAAGATAAAACTCAGCCTCCTATCATGCACAGAGACAGACGGGAAGACAGAAAAAGGTGCACACCAAACAGTAAACATTTGGACGTGGAATAGATGCTGATATGACAGCCTGTACCGTCACTCAGCAAAACTTGTAAACACCGAAATGAAAGTTGTAGTCATCTATAGCTGCTGCCTGAATTGTTGTGTAAAATCA
The DNA here is from genome assembly GCF_963691925.1 of Scomber scombrus. NCBI lineage: Eukaryota > Metazoa > Chordata > Actinopteri > Scombriformes > Scombridae > Scomber > Scomber scombrus. Next base: position 6,332,936 of record NC_084985.1, read on the forward strand.
GAGCCTCCGGAGATGTTTAAATATGAAGTTTTACCATCGTGTGGTGCTGAGCGGCTCAAGAGCTCGTCTAAGTTGCTTTTGAACTTCCTGCTTGTTGTCACCCGTCAAATTCCTGCCGGTACCGAACTATCCCACAGGCCGCTGTCTCTTTCCCTCTATACACACACAGTGTTTCTGCAGACCCAGGGCTAGTGGTTACTATGGGGATAAGGAGAGAGAGAGAGATGGAGGGAGTCAGAGTGAGTGAGGTAGAGAGAGGCAGGCCGTGGTTTTGAGGTGTAAAGCGTCATAAATAATGGAGGCTGCACCTCACATTGAAATGCAAAGGCTGGAGCTCCGGCCTGAGCAGAGGTAATGCTGGCTTTTTGAAATTTATTTTTCATAAGCGTGATCCCCAATCCCCCCACCCACCAAACCCCCAATCATACCCCCACTTCTCCTTATAACCAAGGCAACTCTGCACCCCCCCCCTTCCCCCCTACCCATCCCATATAGAAACATACTTTAACATACGTTTTGCATCCCAAATTTCATCAAGTCTGCCAGAGTAGATTGTATTATATTGAACTCAGTCATTCATCAATCGCACGTCAGAAGTAATATCAAAGCGAGGCTAGTTACCGCGAGGCATCCTCCTAGCCGTATATCAAAATATTTAATCTTTTTTTTTATCGGTGGAATGAAAACGTGAGGTGGTAATAACGTATCAGCATAACGTTTATGCGGAAAGCGGTATTAAAATGCTGCACTCCTTATTTAAAGTTTGAGTTGCTGATAAACTTAATTTCATATTCTGACTGTTCTTCTCCGAGTTGATGGTGAGATTTTTACACTTTTGATGGCACCTTAGCTCTCTTTGGGGTTTGTATGAAAACGAGAGAGACAGAGAGTGGGAAAGAAGCGAAAAGAACACATTGCGTATGTGCATTTTTGTTTGTGTGTGTGCATACGTGTGTGTGTGTGTGTGTGTGTGTGTGTGTGTGTGTGTGTGTGTGTGTGTGTGTGTGAGCTTGCACGCTCCTTTTGTGCAGCCCTGTGCTCACAGTAACATGCCAACGTCAGCTGAAGAAAAAGAAGCCAAACATTCAGCCAGAATGTGGATGAGGCACCTAACTACATATGACTGACTGAGGCCACTCATATGTTGCCTGTGTGTGTGTGTGTGTGTGTGTACGTGTACATGTGTGTGTGTGTTCCTAAAGAGGGAGAGTGAAGCAAGACAGAGAGATATGGCCACCACAGTGGTTTTTCTGCACAGCGGGTTTTTTTTACACCAACATGCAGTTATCAGTTCCAGTCATGTTTTTAAAGGACTGTGACCACTGGAGGATGTAGAACTGTACTGGACTCGTATCGATGCCTGATAGAGGTTCACTTCGACGCATTATTCCTGATTAGACGATGAAAGTTAGATATTTTCCTTTAAGGGCTAGTGTGTAAGATTGTAATCATCTGAATACCGCTCCTTTTGTCCACTTAGCAAAATTCGTGAAAAATGCGAAAGACTGTAGAAACATGGCGGTGCAACATGGCGTCTCTCCATAGAAGAGTGTTATCTGAATCCTTCTAAGCACTCTAACTCATGCCTAACAGTGTATGGCATGTTTTGTGTTAAATATACTCATAAACATGCATTTACACCTGCAGGTTTAGTCAGAATCAGTCCGGCGATGTGAGTTTTTTAGCGCCCCTCAACAGGCTAATCAGTCTAATTCATCACCAATTAGAAACTAGCAAAAGACATCATCACTGGAGCATCCTGGTGGCCGTCTGGTTTAGGATGCGGACCATGTATTCACAACATCCCCCCCCCCCCACTATCTCTCCCTTCATTTCCTGTCACCATTCTGCTGTACACTATCATAAAAATGCACCAAAAATAACACTTTCTTCCAAATAATATGTATAATTTAATCTATAAGTTAGGCTAAAAGAACCAAAAACTCTATAAAAGATCTTCTCTTACGCTCATAAACTGTTAACCTCTAACCCCCTAACTAGCCAATCGTTTGGGTTTTGTTTTTTTTAATACTATGAATATTTGACCAGCTTGAGTAAAGCAAGTAAACGTGTCCACGCAACATACTCGGCTTAGTTTACACATACTTAATAAGAGCAGACACAGAATGAATCAGTGCAGGCAACACTTGCAGCACATTGCAGCATGATACATTTGCAAGAGAATGGCGGAGTAGTAACCGACTGCCAAATCAAAACTTATCATTTTGGCTTCTTTATTTCTATTGAAAGATTTTGAGTTGGGTGAGTTTCCTAACCAGGTTCTTATAATGTTAGATAATTATCATGTTATAAGTTCATAAAGAGGGATTACTTTTCTTTTCTTTTCAAAGACAGCCGGCTCAGTGCATAAAAACTCCAACCAGTGCAGTCAGTGTTTTCCACCTGTCTTTATCTTGTCTCTCCACACCATCTGTGCTAAGAAGCTTTCAGAGAGGTGTAGGACTATTCTGTATAATCAACATAGCAATCAGCACCACTCTCCCCACAGACACACACGCACGCACACACACACTCAAACGCAGAGAGAGCACAGAGGCTAGCTGGCATCAGGCCAGAGCATCAATAAAGCCAGTGAGAGTTTGAGAGCCATTTAAGGGCCATTTCGCCTCAGACCTACAATCCTCCATACTGCTCACTACAGCACCTTGGTGACCATCAGACTGACCCTGTGGAAGGAGAGATGGAGTGAGAGAGAAGTTAAAAGACGAGGGAGAGAGAGAGAGAGAGAGTGGGGGAACGAATAGGGAGAAGCGAGGCTGAAGAGAGAGACAAATTGAGATGGAGAAATTGTGAATCAAGTGGGAGAGTGAGCGATAAGGAGAGATTGTAAATAGGGAACGGGTTCAAAGGCACTTTATCCAAGTCAAATCCAGTAACGAGTCAACTCCTCCAGAACTGAATCCTTTTGAGTCACTTACCAAATCTTATTAGGGTTTACCTTTTAGGATTTGCAGGTAACTAAAAGATGTCTAATCTCCTCTTCAAATATTGGCAGAAACGGTGTAGTTCTTAGTGGCAGTATAATAATTAATGGTCACAACCTTTACCTACAACCTCAAATGATATGATAGGAGTTCAAACTTCACTGTAAGATTCTTAGATTGATCATAAAACATCTTCGAGTGTCTATACGTGGAAGTGACAGCAAGATATTTACTGTTTTCTGACTTCTTTTAGTATGAATCCCTCTCTATAGAGATACAGTATCAGACAGGTGTTTGTGTCTCTTTGATCCAGATGTGGTGTTCAGGTACGCACATGATAAATGCACACACACAAAAAAACCCAGAAACACACACCTGGTCCCTGAGGAGCTTTTGTTCCCCTCAGTGATGGTTTCCAATCCCCATGGGGAGCTCCTGAGGATGATTTCACCCACATACAACCAAACACCTGTCTGTGCTCCATCTCTCTGCTCATCTATCTATTTCATCCTCCTCAGCTCCAGGTTTGTCTTCTCCACTTCTGCACCCTTCCATCTCAATCCCAATCTCCCCCCCCCCCCCCCCCCCCCCCTCCGTCTCCCTCTTCAGTTTTACTCCCTTGTTAAATCTGTCTCTCTATTCCTACAGTAGATCTGTCTACGTATTGATCTCCTTACACTCTCTTCCTCAAGTGCATTACATGTTAAGTCATCAAATACCCCATCTGTTTTTCTTTCATTAACACATTTACGATCATTGGTTAAATTCATCGACCCCCGTCCCTCCGCCCCGTCCCTCACAGCCAGATTTCTTGCCAGTCATCTTCTTCTTCTTCTTCTTCCTCTTCTTCTTCTTCTTCTTCTTCTTCTTCTTCTTCTTCTTCTTCTTCTTCTTCTTCTTCTTCTTCTTCTTCTTCTTCTTCTTCTTCTTCTTCTTCTTCTTCTTCTTCTTCTTCTTCTTCTTCTTCTTCTTCTTCTTCTTCTTCTTCTTCTTCTTCTTCTTCTTCTTCTTTGCCGTCTCTCCCTCTCACTCCTCTCCCTCCCCTCTCCACTCACTTTTTCATGTGGTGAGTCTCTGTCTCGTCTCTCTTCAAGCCCTCACCGTCTCATCCGTCTCCAACTATCCCTCTTTGCTCTGCCCTACATCCCTCTCTCTCTCCCTCCCTCCCTCCCTCTCTATTGATCCACCCATAGTTTTCTGTCTTCTCTGTGCTGGCTGGCTGGCTTTAATCAATATAGATAATTGTCTGCTTTCTCTTCATGCCAAACACGCCATGTTTTTTCTCAATGAATCCAGGTCTTTCCCCTACGCAACCCACCTGCCCCTCCTTCCTTCCCTCCACGCGGGAATCCCTCCGTTAATGACAGGAGATAACCTGCTTTCGTTACCGATTTTTTTTTCTTCTCTTCCCTTCCTCCCCCCTCCACCCCCACCCCGTTCCCTTGTTCATCGATTACCGTGAGATATCGCCCCGCGTGCCCCTGTCAACAAATGTAAACACACAAGGCCACGTGGCTCGCCTGTGAGTACACACACACACGCCAGTAAACAAATATTCAGATTTACAAATGTACACGAAGGTAGACCAACAGAGCACCGTGAGCAGTCAGGTGGGAGCCACCAGAGAGATGTGACATTATGATCATACTCGGCCCTTTGGTTTGACAATATCCTTCAACTGTATCACATACAGACAGGTGACAAATTAAAAGAAAAACCAACATTAGGTGTCTCAGTGAGGTGTTGGACCACCAGAATTGCTTCAATGCTCTTGGGCATTCATTCTTCTTATAGTCTCTGAACTCTACTGGAGGGATGAACACCATTCGTCCAAAAGATATTCCTTCATTTGGTGTTTTAATGATGGTGGTGGAGAGCGCTATCTAACACTTTGGTCCAAAATCTCCCATAAGGTGTTTAATTAGGTTGAGACCTGGTGCCTGCAAAGGTCATACCATATGATATGTATCATTTCAATACTCATCAAACTATTCAGTAACTCCCTCTGTGCCCTTTGGATGAGGGCATTGCCATCCTCCCATCAGGATAGAAATGTTTCATCACTCAGAACAACTATGTATTGATTTGCAGTGAACCCTTCACTCTAAGGGGACAAGTGGACCCAAAACCATGCCAGTAAAATCCCTCCTCACTGTAGGAGTCAAGCATTCAGACCTGTAATGTTGTTTTTCTTCTTTTTGTCACCCATCTGAAAACAGTACTACAAGTATTTTGCCATTCTCATTGTGTGAAATAGTCCCTCTCAATTCACTTTAACACACCACTGAATGTGAGCTTGAGAAATTCAGAGCAGATCGAAGTATCAAAATAGTAGCAAAACAGCCATATATGTATTTGTACGTGTATATCTGTTGAAAAAAATGTAATATGACATGATCGAGCTACATTTGAGTAAAAAAAAAAGGTTATAAATGCAGTTACAACAATAGTTTACAGTACTAGTAATAGTTTAGACTGGTGTTTAAATGCTGCTGTTCATCGTTCGAGATGTGAAAAATGTCAGAGAAATAAAAAGTGTGCATCCTCGTAGTAGTGCAGTTATAAAAATGTAGTGTTTCTCCTGTTGGCTGCTCACAGCACTGGACGGTAGAGACATGTCAGTTTAAACAGAAGTTAAGCCAACTTCACTACATTTAACACCAGAGCCGAGAGGGCCAGAGCTCGGAGCAGGAAACACGGTCCCTCTGTGTCACACCGCTGCGCTCCACTTCCATCATCTCGTGTCGATTCATTTTAAAAAAGAGCAACACAGAAAGTCCAACTTCATCCCTCACTCAGGCGCTCACTCACTCACAGACAACTGCAGTTATAGCAAGTAATTCAGCAGGATTATTTGCTATTTTATTATCACTGATACTGATAACAGCCTCACTTATCTCACTCTCCTGGAGCCCTATCAGATGCGGATTAAGTCACTCTTAACGCAAACCGAACACTTCTTTCAAGCATTGAAATGGTGAAACAAGTGCTGGCTTTCATTTTTAGGCAATCATAGCTTTTATAGATGTTCGAACTGGCAGCAGGTGTTGATCAAAACTACATTTACACAACAGTACATTGGCTGTTTTGGCACTTTTTTGGGCAGAGGGTCATTTTTAAGTATTGCGCAAAGTAATGGAACAAGAACAACCAACCACCAGTGAGATGTGAGATGAAAAATTGCAGGTGACAAACTGCACAACTCAAAACTCCTCAGCAAGGTAACCCCACATCTTTTTCTAAGACCTGCTGTTGTGTTTAAAACTACTCGAGTCATGTTCGGTGTGAGATCGGACCACAGTTGCTTTTAGCATGATGGGAAAAAAAGACAAAACAACATGAGTCTATTTGGCTGCACTTGTAAACAGATCACAACAATTGCTCCTCTTTTGTATTTCTGATAAAGTAGCAGCAGAAGGAGTGTCCACTGCCCCAAGAATTATGGGAAATGTAGTATTAAACCACACTTGCTTTCACCACATTAACCAGGACTGAAATCTTAAGGATTGT
>NC_084985.1:6344390-6354390 GCF_963691925.1 Scomber scombrus
TGTGTGTGTGTGTGTGTGTGTGTGTGTGTGTCTTCATGTGAGAGAGTGTGAGTTTGCTGCTACATATGAGCGCATTCATGTGTGTGTTGCTGATTCTCCTAGCAAACCTGTTTTACCTCTGCTTGTGTGCGTTTGGGTGGAAAGTCTTCTCTTTTTTTTTTTCTTTCAAGGGAGACAGAAACAGAGAGAGAGAGAGAGAGATCATATTTTCATTCACCTCTCATCTACACTCCATTCTTGGCGGTGCAAGGCTCTCATGTGTTTGGGTGCGTTGATGTTTGCACGCAGGTAAATAAAAACCTACCGCGCTTCGTCTCTTGACCTCTCGAAAACAGGGAAAGCGGCGTGCAATTTTTAAAAGTGAGAGAAAATGAGAGGAAAGAGGTAGAGAGAAAGAGAGAGAGAGAGGTGCATTGAGAGAAAGCGAAAGGGTGTGTTTGGTCGGTGCGAGATATGGGGCGAGGTGGGGGCTGTAGGCAGGAGTCTGCGGCCTCTGCGAAAGGGCCTCTAGTGTGCGCGGGTCTGGCTACCCCCTCTGCGGGGCCCCGATCGATACAAACTCAGAGCAATAAAGCTTTCCCCCTGTCATCTCCGCAGAATACAAAGCAGAGCGGGGAAGGGAAGAGGGGAGGGGGGGGAGGTAGGATGGGGGGATGAGGAGGTAGGGAGGGTGGGGTGGTGGGGAGGGAGCTGTTCCGCTAGCCACACCAATTTCCTAACCCCCCTTTCACCTCCCTCTTCTTCTTTTCTCTCCCCCATTTCCAACCCTAACCACAAAACCACCTCACCCTACACCTTTTCCTTTACCTCCCAATCCTCCCTCTTCTTCTTCTCCTTCTCCTTCTTCTCCTTCTTCTTCTTCTTTCCCTCTCTCCATCCTGTTGGTTTCGGCCTCAGCCGATACAAATAGACTGACAAGCCGCCTGTATTTTATAATTAATGCTGTTTGAATAAATACGCTTAATAATTCATTGTTGTTATTTAAGTAGAGATTGATGGATTGACTGAGAGAAAGTGTAAGAGAGAGAGAAAAAAGAGCAAACATCAGATCTGGGAGAAAATGGACGGAGGGAGACGAGGAAACGAATGCAGCGCTGTACGATGATAGAGAGGGGTTTAAATAGAAAGGGGGGTAGATGCTGGTAAGAGAGAATGGGGATGGGGGTGACGGTTGTAGACGAAAAAAGGGGGGGAAGGGAAGGGAGTGGAGGTATTACACTGAGCTGGAGATGGATGTGTCGATGGAGAAGGAGTTCAGCGCGAGATGGAGGTGGGGGTGATATTTAACGGGACAGGAAAGGAGAGGACAGGAAGGGGGTAAAGAGGTCAAATAAGCGCTCTGTTTAATTGGGAGCCAATTTAAGTCGGGTCCAATCGATAAACCTGTAAACCCAACCATCTAACGGCTCGCAGCGTGGACCATAGATCACCGGGCTTCCACGGCTAGAAGGCGAAGACAGCACACTGATTTCAACACATCTCATTCATTCATTTATTTGTTTGCACTTGTGGAAGTAGGTAATCAATCTGAGGTTTTCTGGCACAATGGAGAAAGATGCAAGATACATTTTGAGTCAGAATTAAAGCACACTGACCCAAAAATAGAAGTAAGACCTTGTTTTTAAAGAGGGGTTTTTTTGTTTTTTTTGAGGGAGTATTGGGATTTTCACCCTGACTCCAAATAGTATGAACATAAATATCCCTGCGGTCTCATGACAACCTCATAACTCCAAATTGAAGGATGATATGATCTTCTATGGGTGGAGAAAATTCTTGGTCTTATGAGATCCTTTCAGCTCCCATTGGATAAATGTGGTGGTCAAGCTGAAAAAGAAGGAGGCTGCAGGATTCAGAGACATATATATATATATAGATATATCGGCACTGCAAATTAGAATGAAAACCAGTTGATTCAGAGTCTTTGTCTCTGGATTTTACTTATTTTTTATCATATATTATTTTTGTTTTTATGTTTTCTTTGCAAATTCACACAAAGTTTAAGGCTGTTTCGAGACAAATATTTTGCATATTTGTATTGAAATCAAAGCTGATTTATAATTTGAATATTTACAGAACAGAATAACAGATTATCCTTGTGTGTTTTTTTGAATGATTAACACAAGGTTTTACTATAAATCTGTCCTTTTTTTTTCCTCTCACAAGACGTCCAACACGCGGCGGCAACACTGATGAAACATCCGCGTTAGTTCGGACACGAAAACGAAGGCATTTTCACAGTGTACGTTTTCTGTCTCGGAGGCTTTTATCTGACCCTTTTTTATATATATATATATCTTTCCTTTTTTTTTTGAACCCTTACTCTCATTTTTTTGGTCATCTCTCTGTCCACACTGTCTGTTCATTTTGTCATTGACTCTGTTGCACACAATCTGTCTGCTCCCTCCTCATCCAATCACACACACACACACACACACACACACACACACACACACACACACACACACACACACACACACACACACAGACCCACACATTCACACCATCAAGGCGAGGCTGTGTGTCTTTGTTAGTCCAATTGTCACTATCTTTTCCTTCCTGCTATTTCCTGTGAGGATGCTCTGTCACACTGCAGTTCACTCCATACATGTCCATTTTCTTTCTTTTTTACTGATTTCTGCCTCTCTCTCTCCTTTTTTTTGTCTCTTCCGTCGCCATTATCACTCATGTTCTAAATTTTTTGGCTAGCCGTTTCTCTCTTCTTTTGCTCATTTATTGCCTTTTTCCAGCTCTGCTCTGTTCCTCACTCACTGTCCCAGCATCTCTCCACTCATCTAGTCACTCATTCCTGCTCTTTTCTGTCTGCTTTTACCATTTTTTCCTCTCTCTTTTATTTTTGAGGGATTTTTTTCAGCACACCTCATTATTTTTTCCACCTTCAGCCATTATCCCCAGATTCCTAATTTTTTTTTGTTGTTGCCTGTTTGTCATTTTATTTTTTCCTCATTTGTTTTTTGCTTCCTCCTCTCATGTGTCTTCCCCACTGTCCCAACACCATCCTTCTTTCACTCTCTCCATCATTCCCCCCTGCCATTTTCTGTCTCTTTACCTCTGTTGTTTTTTTTTGCTTTTTTTTTTTTACCCTTCTTTGAAACCATCTCTGTCATGTCTTTCAGCCTTCACTATTATCCCCCCCAAAAAATTCCCCACAAATTTCAGCCTTTGCTTGTTGTCCTCATCTTCTTCACTCATTTGTTTCCTTCTCCTTTCTTTCATCTCACATCTCTCAGCATTCTCCCTCCTCTTCCTCCTCTCATCCACTCATTTCATCCCTCCACCTCCATCTTTCTACGCCCTCAACGCAGGGATCCTGAGTAAAGGAAGTTACACACAGTGGCCATTTCCTCCTTCCCCATGTCCTCCCCTTCCTTTATTTCTCTGTTTCCATCCCTCCATCCCTGCGTTGTGCTCCTTGGGGAGGGCAGTAATAATGGTGGAGAAAAGGAGAGAGGGAGGGCGGTGCGATTATTGTCTTGTCGGGAGTCAGAGGAATCGATCGGCACAGAAATATGTGGTGCGAGAAAGAGGTACTGTATCGGATATAATAAACACTCTAGAGACATATTCAGAAAGCGCTCACGCTCGTGCGAGTTCACATTTGCTCGTGAACACACACACACACACACACACATGCACCCACACACACACTCACACACACACACATGCACCCGCACACACACACACACACGTGATCACTCTCTGTCTCCACCTCACACACACAAACACACACACACTGCACATATATACACAGACACGCAGCGGTACTTTTCCAGTTGTGCATAAACTCGTTCAAAAGCTCGCCTACACAAATCACCAACAAATCAACGTCCACACGCAACGCTCCTTCACTCTCGAGAGACAGTTACAAGGCAGCCCACCTCACTAAACTGACACGTGAAACAAGTCACTTACTGTATGAAAAGTATTGACTCCTTAGCAAGAGTTATTATCTTACAGATCAGCGTTAGTAAAAGCCTGAGTGGGCGTCTTCAAATGTAATTATTTTTTCATGTGCAATTTGTACAGATCATGGTAACTCTAGACCTTTTCTAAAGAGAAAGCTGTTGGTATTATTTAGAAAAGCAAGGAAAAAAACTTCTCTTTTGTACTGAGATAAAACTGCAACCATGATACACTGAATCTGAAATATTGTCTTTTGGCTTTTGATTTCATGTCAGATATTCCTTTTTTCTCATAAGTCAACTAAGATGTGAATATCAGCTAAAAAAAAAAAAAGCCAGAATAATCCTTTAATACGGGTTGTTAAAGTGTAAACATCAGTGGAGACATTAGCATGCAGCACTTTGTTTGCCTCGCACCGAAGCCTCGGCTACAGGCAGGGAAACATGTTTATTCTTAATGATTAACACTCTCACAGGTACACACACAAACATGCCAGCTGCAGACATGCACACACATATACTTGTGAACACATGCAGACACACACACACACACACACACACACACACACACACACAAGCGTGCGCGCACACACAGTGATCTTTCATTGCTGTTGCCTGGCAACGGGTCTGTGTGTCCTGTGCTAGCAGAGCGCTGTCCAGTGGTGCCATGACCGCTGCAGCTGACCACTACTGAAGGAGAGGAAGGGAGAGACGGAGGGAGGATGAAGTCAAAGCAAGGGACAGATAAGACAGAGACACATTTTAGTTATACAAACATTTCTCTGACACAGAAATAATCAATTTTTTGGGTGGTTGTTGAAGTTTAAAGGCAGAACCACAAAGTAACCTCAGACTCAAGCTGTAAAAAAGGGTCTTTAGTAAGAAAGGGGAATATATGGAGGAAGAATATTAACCACAAAGTGTAAAAAATCCCTAAAAATAAGATTCTCACAACCACACTGACATTGAAACTGTGACTAAATACTAGATTATTTCTGTAGATTTAAGATCAAATTGTTCTGATACATATTGATGCTGATAAAACTGGATGTTGAATAACGAGTATCTTTACACAGTGTGCCTGAACTAGACCTTCACTTTATTTGGTTTTGGTTCAATACCAACTTTTGCTAAAAATGAAAATCCTCAACCTCAACACACACAAATTCACCATTTTCTCTTCTTTCTCATTTGTTTGCATTGTGAGAAATTTCATAAAACTTCATAGATGCAGGTTTACGGCTTCTTTTATAAGAGTCGTACTATTCTAAGCTTGTTATCCAGTCAGCTGATCTTTTAAGGTCATATTTTTTGGCATTCAAGTCACTCTTTAAAAAAAAAAAAGGAGACAAAGAAGGGACAGAATGTGCATTCAGTGGAGGGAGAGATAACAAAAAAGAGAGGAAGAGAGTATTGAACGAGTGGAAAATAAGAGAGGAAGGGTGTTAGAGATGAGTTTTGAAAGAGCGAGGGACGTGGCAATGAAGAAATTAAGGAAAGGAAAACAGGTAGAGGGGTTGAGATGGAAGAGAGGGGAGGTTAGAGAGAGAAGTGAGATGATGGCATTGTATGTGAGGGAGAAGAGGAAGAGATGAAATGGGAGAGATCGGAATAAATCAAGGATGGCCCGAGTGGAGTACACGGGAGGTGCAGAGGTGAGGGACAAAGTGAAGGAGGAGTGATGCTAATAGGAAGTGTGAAGGTGGAGGAAGTGACACGGATTTTGTTATATTACACTGGATGAAGTCAACTAGCATGCTCGAGCTAACTGGCTAGCTTTTGTGCTTTTTATTCATCATCGTCAGTTCTTCCTCTTTTGCTGTATTTTCACAATCATGTTCAGAGAGGATTTAAAAATACTTGGTTTATACTGTAAAGTGAGCAGGTAACGCTCCCCAGTAGTGTGTTTCTAAGCTGCTGGACGACTCTCAGGAACGATTTTCTTATCTCCAGAATGAGGATACGATTTCAAAGTTCTCCTATTTGGAAAAAGTTCACAGGTCGCAGAGTCACTTAATACTTTCATCTCCTCTGCTGGAGTATAAAACATGCACATTTTGAGGCAAAGCAACATAGTCAACCACACAAATATCCACAAAGTTCTGCAACATGTTAACCGGTAACCAGCTGGTTTAAAATAAGAATAAAATAGACTCAGTATTGCAACATAATTTGGTAGTATAATGTCTCTAAGTATATGCAGGTATAATCTACAGTCTATGCAGCAGCTTCTGTGCTCATTTAAAAAAGAATATATACTCATTAAATGCAACCAAATGTATCCAAGAAACACACAAAGCTCTATTCTTTGTTTGCAGCTCGGTGCGATGGTCATTAAACTGAGACATAAAACACATTGTCATTGTCTTAGATGTGTTGTAGTGAATAAAACTGTGAATTTTAACCAGCAGAAGACGATAAATGGTCATGCATATGATATGATATATGATATATGATATATATGGGCATACACCTTTGTAATGGGTATACACTTGATATATACAGTAGGTCAGTATTATAGAAAAAATAAAATAAGAGATAAAAAACAAAGTGAATTTCATGCAAATGTAAAACTTTTTTAAAATACTTGTCATTCATAACTATTTCTTCATCTTTAATCAGTTTCTTACTTTCTTTCTTTCTTTTTGGCAGATCTGTTATTTCAGCTGTGACTTTGTTACATAAATAACTTGTTTTTTTGGGGCATATTCAGAGTTCCTGATAATGAATTGAAAACTGGCAGCTCTCTTTATTTTATTTTCACACTGATAGATCTCTCAACTTTCTAAAAAAAAAAATTAAAAAAAAATCCTGCCACACTTTCAGCGCTTTTACAGCAGTTTTATAGTAATTTAATAGAATAATTGAACCCATTCCCAGATTAAGATTATTCTTCCATTTTTCCTCCTGTGTAATATCTAATATAATGCAGTGGACCATTTGAGGTAGACCATTTTTCTTAAATTAAGGATAATTAGCTTGGTGCAGCTTTTTCCCTCTATCTTTTTTTCTTTTCTTTTCCATGACATCATTTATTTTGAATATCTTGTCATGACAGCAGTTGCGGATATGCTTGTTGACGCTGCGTGTGTGTTTGTTTGGTAGTGAATGTGACGGAGGGACAGGTGGAAAAGCCAGGCGGCAGGCAGCTTGTGTGTGTGTGTGTGTGTGTCTGCGAGGCGTGAGGTGGCCGAGACCATGTGCCTGACCTCTGACATCCACACGCCAAACATAGCAGGCGACCCCCCCCCCTCAAACATACACACACACACATAAACCCACGCGCCGTCTGTCACTGGCCCCTGACAGGCGTGACCAAGGCGGGGTGGGTGGGCAAAAGAAAAGAGGAGGGGGGGGGGCAAGTTTAGGACCCCTCCAGCCATCATATCCCCCTCTCCCCCCTCATTCCCCCTTTTCTAATTCCCTGACAGTGACCCTGCACCCCCCCTCCTTTCCCCTTTCAACACACACACACACACACACACACGCACGCCAAACACATGCACTCGGAGGCAGGCTGGCCATGTCAACCCCAGAAGACAGATACATCATCTGCCCAGTGGCCTCTCTCTCTATGCTATTAGCACTGATAGGATGAGTAAGAAAGGGTGTGTGTGTGTGTGTGTGTGTGTGTGTGTGTGTGTGTGTGTGTGTGTGTGTGTGTGTGTGTGTGTGTGTGTGTGGGTGGGTGGGGGGGTCCTGCCTGCCTTGCATTCGAACCGCTGCTGTCAAACTGCCCCAGGGTGGAGGAGGTGTGTCAGGGCGGTGGTCACTGTAATATAGAGAGAAAAATGTGCACGGAAAATCAACAAAAAAATGACTATTGTTTGTAAAAGAAGTCGTTAAAATGACGTCTGAATGAAGTTTCCTGTCAAGTATTAAAAAACATATAGTTTTGGTTTAAAGAAAAAATGAAACACAAAACTGAATGTGTACTCGACATCTGTGACATAGGTCTCAGGGTGGTTGGTTGGTTTGTTATCACACATGAGGTGGAAGGGGATGGATGGGTGCGTGGGGGGGGGGGGGGGGGGGGGGTTAAAAAGCCCCCATGGCCAGAGGGGTTATGGGCAGTTGAGGCATTATGGAGAGAGGAGGGGGGGGGGGGGGGGATGATAAAAAATGGTTTTATAGGGTCCCTCTCTCCTCTCTTCATATGCTGAGAGGATAAAGGAGCCCAAAAAATAATAACGTGTGTGTGTGTGTGTGTGTGTGTGTGTGTGTGTGTGTGTGTGTGTGTGTGTGTGTGTGTGTGTGTGTGTGTGTGTGTGTGGAGTATATTACATTTAACCCCATGTTTGAATGAAATGGATGCAGCATTTTTACTATATTGTATTTTTTGATTAGTGTCTTTCTAGAAGGTTAATTTTGTGTGAGAGCTCGTAGCTTCATCAACATCGAGTACTCGTAAAAGAAGGAACAATAGGTTCACAATGTGCTAGAATCAGTACCAGTGATGCTGGTATTAGTTTTAAATATTAGTTTTAATAACAAACAAAGGTTTTTGTGGTTGATTCTTTTTCTATAAATGCCGAATGTTGCACCAGACTTATAAGCTCAGTTAAACAGTAAAAAACTCATTACTGATGTTAATTACTTTGTTAATTTCAGTAAGAAGATAATATCTCAATATTTATAATATCAGCTTCAGATTGTGTGTGTAGTTGGTCGTTTAGAGCCACTGACTAATAACCTTATAAATAAGTTAATGTGTTGCTAAAGATCAGAGCAGTAAAGTGTGTTTTTAGCTGAGAATGATCTGATATAATTAATGTAACTTAAAACATGAATTTGATGTTTTTTTGCAGCTTTTTTGCGTCTTTACATCAGAGAAATGTGTGTTTATAGAATTTCACTCCAGTTTTTCATTTTATGTATCAGCAATGATTTTTCCAGAGGTTTCTTTAACAGCTAACGTTGCACTTTTAGAACTATTTCTTCTCACTTCTGAATTATTATGACTTACTCAATACAATAGATCGTAGCTCGGATATGCCTGTGTGTTCTTGGTACAGCAACACACACACACACACACACACACACACACACACACACACACACACACACACACACACACACACACACACACACACACACACACACACACACACACACACAGAGAGAGAGAGAGAGAGAGAGAGAGAGAGAGAAGGGTCAGTGTTTCCAGGAGGGTGCTGCCACCCTCTGGCTGTTTTATGTAACTACACCCACCCAACTACTAACAGCATTCATTCAGTCTGAAGAATGATATGAATGCTGATTTTTGCATATTTTTTTTGCCAGCTTTTGATCCCAGTGTTACTAATTGGTACATGATCATGTTTAATTATATGTAGAACAATACAATTTAATGAACATGTCACCTTTTTATTCATACTGGCTTAGGAGCTTCTTTTAAAACCTAATCTTGGTAGGAAATGAGTGTAAATGTCAAAAGTCAGTATGTGTTAAAATGGAGAAAAAAGGGATATTAAATCAAATAAAGTAAAGGTGTGGTAAAGTCTAGTATATTTTCTTTCCTTCTGTCTTCCTCTTTTTTTGTTTGTTCTGCACTCAGGATTCATCCTCCCATCCTCTGTTATGTCCTCTGCATCCACTGACAACAACCTTACATTTATCTGTCTGTCTCTCCTTCCCTTTCCACCTCCTCTCATCACATCGTGAACTTGTCTGTGACCCTGATGATAAGATTAACACACACTCACACACACACTCACTCATACTGGGCTTATATATATATATAATGCCAATATGCTCTTCTCTCCTTTTGTTTTCAAGTATTCCTTCTTTCCCTGTCTCCTCACCCATATCATGCGGGGCAGAAGCTATAGCTATAGGTATAGTTATAGCTATAGCGGGGAGGAGTACTTTGTTCATTTTCACAGCTTCAGACATATCAACCTTATGCTCATGCGACTTTAAATCACACAGAAGTCACATTTTAAACTTGTTCTTACTGTGTCTTTATTTAATACTTTTCTCGCTGAGTAATTGTTGCAACAAAAAAAACAAAAAGTTCTGAGCTGGATGAAAAAAGGAGAAAGAAAAGCACATCATAGGCAGAAGTTAAGAGCGTAGAG